>NC_068306.1:9927670-9938670 GCF_025860055.1 Xyrauchen texanus | reverse complement strand
TGTAAACTTCTGACTTCAGCTATACGTGATATTCAGTCCTAAATTACGAGTGAAAGCACCACAACTACCTCAAGAATGGCATAACAATTTTCATAATTTCGTCAGCCTCTTGTTTGCTATTGTTGATGGACAACATTAAATTGACTACATTCTTAAAATGCAGAGTAATCAATAGATCGAGCAGATCTAGGCAGACGGCGTACATAAAGCAAACTTGGTCAATGAATTAATCTATTATTAATCACGCAAAATAATCACTCACGATGGTGAGCTGTTATGGCAGAAACCGGGAGACTAAAACTGCATGCTCTCAGTTTTTTCGAGATGTGCCCGTTGCATACAAGCACATGCCTTATGAACGAATGATTGAACGAACAACATGGGGTTTTGCATACTATCTCCAAATATTAGGATATTTGAAAATACGTTTATATTACATCTTTATAACTTTTGTGGGAATTGTTGTGTAATTTACGGTGGACGACTCTATTGGTGTCACCCACATGAAGGGTTATATATTAAAATGTTCCATGAGCTCACACAGCAGCAGAGTGGCGCAGCGGAAGCGTGCTGGGCCCATAACCCAGAGGTCGATGGATCGAAACCATCCTCTGCTAAGAGGTTTTTTTTTTTTCTCGCTACATCAAGTGTGATGCAGTCGAAATGATATATTGATGTATTATATGTTTATTATAATCAATATTCACCTTAAAGCTCGTACTTCTAAATTATTTCTAGTGTGATCGCGTAATGTACACTAAATATGATGTGCCTCATTCACACCGAATGCTTTTTTGCATTCCTACGTGTATTTTCAGCGAAAAAAGACGAATTGTCAAGTTGATTACAACTTAAGTTGTTAAAAACGAGTCTGGAGACACTTGCGTTCGTGACACATTCGGACACATTCGGTTTGAACAGCACTTATATTCAGTATAAAGTTGCACTTAGTAACTTTTGTGTTTGTGTTATCTTTGACTTACACTGACACCTAGCGGCTTGGATGCAGCATCATTTAAAATCAATAGCTTTCAGTTTCAGATGCCATTATTAAAATGTAGGATTCACAGTTTTAGCCACGATTACTTTAATCAATGAGTTAAAGTGTCAAATAACATGGTTACTGAGATTAAGCGAAGTTTCCGGCTGGTCGTGGTGATTCTAACAATGCAGCCCCCATGTGCGGACCCTCTCCATGTAGAATAAAACTACTTTTATAAGGTGACTGATATGACTGGAATCTTCATTTTAATGTGAGTGGTCATGATTTCCCATCAGTGGTGGCTGCTGGTCTTTCAAAGAGGGAAGCTCATTTTCGGCCTACATTATAAACATATTTACCCTATTTTTTGCACTAAATCAATCTTAGGTGTTGATCTGCCCTGCTGTTTAATTCTAATTTTTTCCTCGTAAGGAAGACTTTCAAATAGCTTCGCCAAAATCAGGTCGACAATATTAGCACCGCTCTGCCATCGTACGCAGTTTCACCCTTAAGACGCTAGCCTAGCCTACTGTATGAATGAATGAATGAACGAACGAACGAACAAACGCTCTAAAACAAAAATATATTAAACTTGGTAAAACTGAAACAAGGAATGTTGTGTATAATTGTGTGAAATGTATTATGCAAATTGACTAGCAATTTCGCCAAACAAATATAAAGAAATAGGTTGCAGCAGTTTGTCTTTTCGACTACACTTGAGAAATCCGCTGATGGGACTGAGCCGTAAATAGCTTCAGTGACGCCTTATAGTACAGATTCCTGTCAATCAAAAGGAGATGCAGTCTTTCGAAAGATCCTCCAATCATCACGCTGAAGCCCGGAGTCCGGGCCAGCCCACTCCTCATTCACCCCCAGAGACGCTGAGCGTCCGTGGGCGGACATAATCGCAGCATTTATCCAATGACCGTCTATTTTCGGAGCACTGAAAAAACTGTTCAGAGCAGCCCCATTGAAGTCAATGGACACTCGGCTTTAACGGGAAATGCACTGACGCTCACGGGAATGTATGAGAAGTAAATCGAGTCAGCCGACCTGCTATATGTAATGTAGCTGATTCTGAAACGAACTTGTCTTCGAGATGAACGTGTTCTAACGCATTTTTAGTCAATAAATTGTTTACACAATAGTACATATTTGACCATTATTTTTTTGACATTATAGGGAAGCTGAGCTTCCTTGCAGTCTTAAAGAAATCCCCACTGTTTCCCATATATATTGCAAAATTACAATTCATGTCTTTGAGTTTAGGAGGAAAAAATGACTGAGCGCACCTCATGTTTAAATTAATTTAAACTTAAATTGAAGACACAGTCACATGTCTTTAAATAACATTTACTGTGTTGTGCCATATGAAAATGGTCTATCCTCTCACACAGAATTTACCATGAATGATGCACAGATTTCATAATCTTATTTAACAAGGAATAAAAAATCATACCAGTTGGTTGAGGTACGTGGATTCAGGATATCTTCTTTTGCCGTAAGTAGAGACAAACTGAATGTATTTAGATCAATTTCCCTCATCGAGTTCATGATGTTCAGATTTTGAAATGCAGTGAGCATTTATTCACTGATCCTCGTTATGGCAGCAGGCTGTATATCCCCCTTCGATTAAAATAGCTGGCATTTGTCCATTGTATGCAAACTCTTAGGAAGCTTAGAAAAAAGTACAAGCCACTCCTGCTTGGAATGAATAGCTGTTTGCATTGTTTCAAAGGTTAACAACACACCGATCTATTTCAATGGAACACTATTGAATAAACTGTTTTTGTATTAATTATGAAAAGCTACAAATAATTATAAATAATTAAAAAATAAAAAGTCTCATGCTGGCTTTTCAGACATAAAAATAGCTTGTCTTTTTCTATTGGATTTTATAATCAAATATTAAAGTCAATGCGGCAATGTAACAAATGTAGTTATGCACATAGGCCTCATTTACAAACCTACTAAATTGCTGAATAAAAATATTTTCCTAAAATAAGAGGGTCAATCTGTCCCTCAGCAAACTTGACTTGGACCATAAACTTGAATCCATAGACTTAACGTTTCAAGTCACACATTCCCAAAAGACTGAACTCAAACTTCATGCTTTTCAGCGGACACACTCAACAAAACACACTTATCAGCAGACACAGATCAGTACAGTCTCTTCAGCTTTTATTTCGTAACTCTCTGTCCCCTCACTGGCATCCGGCACACCCTTAAAGCCTGTCTCCACTCTCACTGCAATAACAAACCGCTGTTAGAGACAATCATTTCCAGGTGATGATCCTTACCATTCTCATCTCCTGATCTCGCTCTCCATTCTCTTGGGGTTCCCTCCACCCCAATAATTGTTGGTGGAGGGAACACTATGATGCCTACCATCGCCCTCCTCCAGATGGAGGCTCTCTAGATTCTTTCAATAAAGGTCTTTCAATGTTTACAGCAGCAGTCAGATTTTGTGGCACAACCTGTGACTTTGACAAAGACAGGTCTCATGTGTCTCCTGGAGCGTAACAACTGTTTGCAACAGCGCTGTGATCAGTACTCTGACAGACTTTACATACTCGAAGCAGCTTAAAATTCTGCTTGCTGTGCACAGCCATCTGGGAAGACTGTGTGTTAGACACCAACGCACCGCACACATCAGGACCAGCAGCCTTAACTGCTTGTGAGAATTGACGCTAAACTCACTCGCGTTCCCTACAATATTCATCCAAAGATCCCGTACCTCCGCAGCAGTCCGCTTACGTTGTGGTTTGCTCAGAAATAAAATTGAGAGATCTTTATCTGGACAAATATAAATGAACATAACAGTGATCTCCATGCTATGATATGGAAATGTTCTACCCTCACTTTTAAGATGTTGCTCAGCCAGTTCTGCAGCCTTATTCAATCTTATCCAATAATCAAGTGGACCTTCATTGGTATATGGTTTGGTGGATACAACGCCCCCAAGTGCTCTCTGAGAATACGGAAAACCGTATCGACATTGCCAGTCTTAGAGACTGAAACATTGTTGCACAACCATATTTGGATAACATCTCTTGCACGGCCCATCAGTTTGTTCACAATTTCATCAGCACCTACTTGTTCCACATAAGCTCTCCCATTCAAAGATTGAGTACTTGTCTGTGCTGTCACCATGAAAGTAGGGGGATTCTTTGCTTCTACGTTTTAATACCAGATTCAGCTTTGAAGCATCAATGATTGTGCTACCACACTGCTTTACTTGTGAGCATTGTGACATTCATTAGACACAGTTGGGGAAGATAAATGTGTGTCACCAAATAAGCTTGCCTTGATAGACTGACTGATGTCAGAGCTAAGTTGTTTAACCTGCTCAGTCGTCAATGCCACAGTATATTCTGACAGACTTAGTTCAAGTGGCGGTATGTCATGAGACATTGGGGTAGAGAACTTCACTCTACTTGTAGCATTATCAGATTCAGTACTGTTTGAATTTCCAGGGTACACACCCCACTTAATAACATCACCCCTCTACCTCTTTCCAAATTAAAGTTACCAAAGTTACTAAAAGGATTGTCAGAATCCATTTTAAATGTAGATAATTAAACCCAGATAATTCAAAGGACTGAATAACGTGCAAATTACTCTCCTAAATAGAACATTTTTGGCAATATCAGACAGTAATAAATGTAACGCAGTGTTGATTTATCTGACTGCTTTTAATATACCTGTAACGGATAAGGATGGGCAACTGGCTGAGTAGTCAACTGAAACTTTTAATGACACAAATAAATTTAAATCAAATTAAACACACAGACACACCCACACACACAGCAGCCACGTGTGTGTGTGTCTCTCTCTTTCAAACTGGCACCCCCGGCTCATCTTTATCCCCCTCCCGGCTGATTAGAACAATTTAGGGCCAGGTGTGCATCCTCGCGGCCTGGCCATGCCCTCCTCCTCGTCACACTCCTCCACTGCCTGACTCAGACCGAGGAAACCTCTGGCATGACATACTCCTGTCCCTCCCTGGAGGGGAGTTGTTGCCCTTCCGGCCTTCCTTCTGCCGGCAGGTCTTCCCCGCATCTCTGGAGCCCTGAGAGAGTTGAGGGGAGGGAATGAGTGAGGGGGAGAGACAGAGAGAGAGAATGATCGCTTGTCCCCGAACACGCCGTCGCCTGGTCCAAAACTTTTAATGACATAAATCACCTTAAATCAACTTAAACACACAGACACATTCACACACAGCCGTCACATGTGTCTCTCTTTCGAACTGGCACCTCCGGCTCATCTTTATCCCTCTCCTGACTGAATAGATAAATTCAGGGCCTGGCGTATGTCCTCACGGCCTGGCCATGCCCTCCTACTCGTCACAATACTGTAACATAAGTTAATGTATTCCCATGGGGTGACGCAAACATATGCGTTCAGCAGCAGCTGAACAATCGTTGGTTTATGGCACCAGTGTAACAGGTTTGTTCTCTTAACTCTGCCTTGTGATTAGTAGAGTGTTGGAAGGAAGAGACAGGACAACCGCATGCTGGGTCTGCATAAATCATATATTTTTGGACAAATTTGATCACTCTGCAGCTTCAGCTCACGCATCAGCTCTCTTCCATTCAGGAGGCAATACATGAGTCAGACAGATAGTCAAATCGGTGAAAGATATAGTAATAAAATAACATTGACACAATATTGTGACGTAATTTCTATGCCCCGCGGATCCCCGCAACACAGGTTCGTGCAATTCTTCTAATCAGGAAAATTTGTTTACTGTTCAAGAAGCTGATGATTAAGTCCACTTAAACCGGCCCCATTATAGACTCATCTTATTTAGTTTAGATATAGTGTCAGATTTTATTAATATTTTTGTGATCCACGTGGGCTGTATTGGCCGATGACTCTTCGCTCTAAAGCATTACAGATCTGTTTGTGGTTTCCAAATATAGTCTATATAGTTTGTCTGGGATCTACATCAAGACTGGAACAGAATTTTTTTGTATTTATTATTATTGAATACAAAATAGGATTACAATAAAATAGCATAAATAGTTGTAATTTTTAAACAAGAAACTGACATGGAAGGCTCAACACATCAAAACCAGATTAAATCCAAAACAGATGAAAAAATGAAGATGGGGCCATAATTTCTACTGTAAATTATTGTAAGGGGGTTAAAGGCATTACATTAAAACTTATTTTAATACAGATACAATTAAGCTATGGTGCTTTAATAGAATTTTAAGATAAATACTAGGCTCTTTAAAAATAAAGTCTTCTTAGTTTCAAGCATTTTTGACAGTAGTTTTGTAATATTTTGAAATTGTTGTTTGTCCAAATTTTATGGCTGATGTTCCACTGAACATTTTTGTGATGCCATCAAATAACCAATACGTATAGACCAATTAAAATGGTTCAAGAGCAATTCATTTCAATAAATATTTGGTACCTTTTTTACTTTACTTACATGTGTGGATTAATAACTTCTATTAAATGCTATGCACAACCTCACTGGTCACCCTTGCCATATTATTATGACTGTAATTGGTATTTATATATGCTTACGAAGTAATATCTTTTGTTTAAAGGTATGATAATCATCGGGAGGCACTGCTGAAAAGTGGAGTATACCAGAATGACAGTATTGATCTTTTGCAGTACTTCACTGTCACCTGTTATTCAGGTTACGGAGAATAAATTATCAGAAGATACAGGGGCAGGGAAATAGCCTTTAAAACATACTGGCTGTAAATTGAATTATTTTGTAAGTTTTAGGCAATGGTAAGGTTATAGTTAAAACTCTCATATATAAACAAAAGAATGTTGTTATTTTTTTTATTTACTGGTACTACTACTACTGTTATTTTTTTTATTTACTGGTACTACTACTTATTTTTCATTATTGTATGACAAGTTAAAGTTGTAAGTATGTAAGTTACTCACTTTCATTGATTTTCTTTATCTGTTCTGTTGGGCTTTAACAGGAACCTGTTGGAGACATAGCGGAGGAGGAAATGGAGCACAGTAAAGATGAGGAGATGAGAACGAGGAGTTTACCTCATTTTGAGAGTGACAATGACACCGTATGTACCTGGAGCAATCAGAAGATTTGCTCTAACTCCTTCATCCTACACTCATTCAACATTTTCACCAAAGCATTTGATTTTTAATGAACAGAATGGAGGGTTATGGATGATTCATTAATTTTTGTATTATTTGAATTTATTTTAAGACATTCTGCTACCTCAAGAGTTTGTCAAGAGACTTCAAAACTATTTGAAGGAGTACAATATTTAAAGTTGGTTATCCAAAACATCCCCGTTTCATTGCATAACATGTAGCAACTTGCATAACATGTAGCAACTTCTGTAAATCTTTGGCCGAGAGTGAAATCTTATATTGGAGGTCCCAGCTGGCCAGTAGCTGCAGCAATTTGATCAAAATCCCTTCCAGTGATGAACTATGTTTACTGCATTTTAGAGGTCAGAGTTTTCCTTTATGGTCTTTGGGGCAGAGGAGGTGGATTGTGAAAGCAGAACAGTGTAAAGAAATATCAGTAGAACTTAGTGCAGCATAGATAACAAACAACAACAGGCCTAGTACAGAGCCCTGTGGCACTCCACTGATAAATGTGTTTTGTGGTGCAACAATAAGTAATGCTAATCTGCCACGGTTTTCATCACAAGTTAGGAGATGCAAATTCAAAGATTCTCAGATCATGAATGTCATTTAGAAGTATTTAAAAAAAAAATGATAATCATAGTAATCATGTTTAATACATTAGATTAGTTAAGAGTTGTTAGTTGCAGCCCTACGCAGGACATAACGGATGTGCGTGTGATAAAATCGCTTCCTAATCTTTTCTGTGTAACGTTATAGCATGACGATGTAATGTCAACAAACCCTAAAATGACTGTTAAATTACTATTTAAACAACTTTACAGTTCAATTAATGCATGAGTTTTAACAGAAGAATTCATGCAAGTGCTTTTATAAAATAATAAGCATCACATTTCTGCATTTAAACCCTCCTAAAATTGGCGCCCATTCACTTTCATTTTCCCCTTTCACTGCCATTGTTAGTGCCTCACTGTAACCTCTATTCTTGCTTTTTTTAAAGAAAAGAAGGGACGAGTCTACATAATTTTTTGTGATAATCAGTACTATGCCATAAGTGTTGTCGACTGAGCTTAACTTGTATAGAATCCTGAACATTCTTTTAAAATCAAAGGATCTTGCATGTAGGTAGTCTCAGGGTGATTAGTGGTCAAACTGATGTCAACCATCTAAAGGCAGATCATGAAATCATTTGGCGAGGAAGGTAGTGTGAATCTTGGGACAGTAGGAAAGTATAGTTTGAGTGTATTAGAGATATATGAATTAATTGTACCATGAAAAATGGAGTACATAAGTTTACACGCTTTGTTTACATGAAGGTTCATCATGAAGTCCAGTGCGTTTTAGACCTTATAGATTATTAACAAGCAAAATTGAGCACAAAGCTTTCTCATCTCTAAATACTTGTCCGAACAAGCTAGTGGGCAACAGAGTATTAGATTACTTTTTCAGTTCCAAGCATTTTTCAGACCCCAAACTTGCATTTGGCTTTGTAACCAGCATCTTTTTTTTTTTTTTTTTTTTAAGAGACCGTTGTCTCCAGGTTCTGAACTCAAAAGGCTCTTCACCGCTCTTATTTGTTTCCCTTTCTGCAGTTGCACATACCTGCACTTTATCTAATGGATATTTTGGAGTGTTTCTCCCAGAAATCTCCATTCTTCGTCATGTTAGTTAAAGAATGAAGCCTCCAAGAAGCCTTAAATGGAGAGTTGATAAAGGGATATGATACCCCAGATGTGTATGACTTTCTTTCATCTGCTGAATACAAATGAAGTTTGAAGAATATTTCAGCTCTGTATGTTCCAGTGAATGAATGCCAAAATTGTGGAGCTCCAAAATCCACATAAGGGCAAGATAAAAGTACTCCTGACAACTCTGGTGATTTAATCCATATCTTTCAAAGGGATATGATAGGTTTGGGTGGGATCAATATTGAAATCCTTTTTCCTTCACTTTCTTTTTCTCCTTCTGTTTTTGGTGATTCAAATTATTTGTGCATATCGCAACTTACTGGGCATGGAGGAGAATTTATGATAAAAAAATGACTTTAAATATTCATCATATTATGTCCGAACACATGCGTTTAACCACTGGAGTCTTATAAATTACTTTTATGCTACCTTTATAAGGAATTTGGAGCTTATGGCACTCATTTATTTGCATGAGTGGACCCGCGAGAGCTGAAATATTCTTCTAAAACTCTTCACTTGTGTTCTTCAGAAGAGTGAAAGTCAAACACATTTGGGATGACATGAGGTAGGTTAAATGATGAGAGATTTTTTTGGGTGAAACATCCCTTTAAATAGCCACAATGGAAATAGCAGAAACTTGGCTGTTATGCCATGACATATTTAGCTTTGCAATGCTTGGGATAAGTGATTGAATGCCTTCTTACACTGACAAGATCAAAATATATGTTATGTTAATGCTTCTGTCAAAAACAAAGTTTCATATTTTGGCTGTTAAACCCTCCAAAAATGGCCCCATTCACTTCCATTGCAAGTGCCTCACTGTAACCTCGAGGAAGGATTTGAAATGTTTTTTTTGCATTCAACACTATGCCACAAATGCTGTCAATTGAGCTAAACTTGTACTGAACCCAGAATATTCCTTTACGCAACTGACAGCTGTGGCATTGTGGTGCGGTGGCTTTATTTGTTGTTGTTTTGTATTTCTGGTAATGTTCATACTCCCATCCTCAATTAATTTATTCATTGGGTGTTTGTGTGTTCAGGCTGGCAGAAGACTATCAGGAGCAGAGCTGTGCCACCATGTCAAAGCTGGAGAAAGAACTGCGTCAAGTACGGTCAAGAGTTCGGATATGCATGACTGTGAAGAGTAGAAAGTAGAAGATGGGCATGACATGTATGAGAGAGGTGAGATCTGATGCCAAGTACACACACAAAAACATACTTGAGTGGATTATGGGTTGAGGGGCCATCAAAGCTTTTATTAAGATTTAAAAACAATGCCTTTGTTCCAAAAAATTGTGAGCTACCTCACTGCCTATATCAGAAGAGTTGGGTGTTATTTATACCCAAATACACAGGAGCTTTATTATACACGTCACAGACAACAAGTGTTTATGAATAATGGGCAGGACATGTATGTAACCGCTGTTTGACTTTTCTCAGATGCGGTTCAGGTGGATGCTGTATGCGAGATTATTACAGCTTGTATTGCCTTGCCTGTGACAAATCTTTCAAATCTGATAAAGCGTGAGTGACTGCCCACACACACTGCACTGTAAAACAAACTTTCCATGCACACCCTCCTTCACCTCACAGAAAATTATAGCCGATCATTTTCATCAGTGACCAGTGATGTAAGGTGCCGTGCATGGTATGTCATTAGCAATGGCCTCTAGAATGCTAAATAATTTTTGTCCTTATGTACCTCGCTTAAGATTTGTTGCATTTCTGCAGTAGTATCTGTGCATTCAAACTGAAATTAATATGGAAATTTCTAAATCAAAGTTTCATGTTTCCTGAGAGCATTTAAAAAAATTTGTTTAAATGTGCATATGGTTTCTCTGTTTTCTGCATATATTTAGTATACTGTATATTTTAGTGTTATAAATGTATATGTTTTTATAATAACAAACAATCTGCATATCTTTGCACTGATTGAGTTACATAAGAAGCATGGACTTTATAAATCAGTCTTTCCTCCATGTCTTGACTCTCTTCAGCATGAAAAACCAAGAGAAATCCAAGAAACACAGAGAGATGGTGGCATTGCTACGGCAACAGCTAGAGAAGGGAGACAAGTCACTGAGTCAGAACTCTGACGGCAGACGAGGAGGACGAGGACGATGAAGACAAAATTGATGACACACCGAGACAAAAATGTATCTCTTTTTTTCCACATTAATGTGACTCCCTATTAAAGGGATAGTTCACCAAAAAATGAAAATTCTCTCATC